>NC_057810.1:600358534-600372557 GCF_018294505.1 Triticum aestivum
CGGGGGAGCTGCAGTGGTGCGGGGCGTGGGGGCGCGAGGGCGGTGGTGCGAGGGAGCTACAGTGCTGGGGGGCACGGGGGTGCGGGGGCGGCGGGGGTGGATTCCTGCGGGGGTCGGGGCGGCGGCGGCAGGGGACGGAGGGGACGGATGGGGCGTGCAGGCGCGGTGGCGGCATACGGTTGGGGAGGAAGGGAGGGAGGGTAATAGGTGGAGTGGGGGGAAGCTTACTAATGGCGCACCCAGCGGCAGTGCGCCATTAGTAGTTTTGCAAAAAAAGAATAAAAAAAATTCAGTTCTGGCGCACTCCTCGTCTGGTGCGCCATTACTAGTTAGAACTAGTAATGGCGCACTTCGGTCTGATTCGCCATTAGTATGTATGTAAAAATGAAAAAAAATTATAACTAGTGGCACACCTTTTGTGTGGTGCGCCATTAGTGTCTTCCACACTAATGGTGCTTCACCAACTAGTGCGCCATTAGTATATAGTAGTGGCACACTACTTCCCTGGTGCGCCATTAGTGTCAATCCTATCTATAGCCCTTTTCCTAGTAGTGGGTAGAGTAGATGAGCATCACAAAGTAAAGAGTTTTTTGCAAAAGAATGAGTCAAAAACTTAGTTTTAGTTTTCCACAGAAAACATTTCGGATCTACCGATTTGAAAACTCGGTGATACCGAAGCAGCTTTTGGAACCTAAACTAGTGAACTCAGTCAGACCGAGTCACAGTTTAGTGGCACCGGGACTGCTAGGGTTTCACAAAGTCCTGAACTCGGTCACACCAATTTGCAATTCTCGGTCAGACCGAGAATCACATGTGCAATGGCCTTAGCCAAATCGGTGGAACCGATTTCTACAACTCGGTTGGTCCGAGATGGTTTCGGCGGAAACCTAACCCTAAATTTTCAATCCACAACTAAACTACGGAGTGATTTTGCTGGATAGGATGATCTCAATCGTGGCAAGATACATGGCAAAACAATGTGCTAGGAATCGGAGTGAGATTAGCACAAGGATCAAGTCCATACCCAAAGTGCGGTGATGGAGGTGCTACGGCGGGAACGGAGGAGACGATTCCCGTTGACAGCGGTAGAGACCAGCGGCGGGAGGCAGCTAGCGACAAGGAGGACGATCCGGAGACCCATGGAGGCAGAGCAGGCTGAGCGCGGGTGAAGGGGTTAGGAGAAATTTCCAAATTTTGGCCCGGGGATATATAGAGCCTGACCCTGTCGCTGTGACCGAGTGGAACAACTCGGTGGCACCGAGATGCATAACTGCAAGTAGTTACTGCAACTCGGTGTGACCGAAAAGTTCAAATCGGTTGCACCGAGATGGAAAACCTAGATCGACCTAGTGATCTCGGTATGACCGAAATGGTTGAATCGGTCAGAACGAAACGCACAAAGAAGTTTTGGAAGATTAAGTCTATGACGAATCGGGGACTCCGAGTGCTCCTCACACAGAGTGGTTTGAATCTGACTTGATCAAACTTTCTGATGTAGCATGAATAGAGTTTGAGACAAGAAAAGCATAGATAGCTAGAGAAGGTTCTTAGGCATTCTTGTCCATCCACTTGGCAAAAGAAAAGAAACCAAACAATCAAAACTACAAGTGGATGTCCTCGAATGAGTAAACTATGCAACCAACATGCTCACACAAAAAAATGACAAATGAAATATGTGGCAAAGCATGCACAACCATTCTAGCATCTATCAAGCAATTGGCGATGACTAGGTCATCTATCTATGAGTATATTGACTTAGGAGTCAAATGAGAACATTTGTTCATAGGACATACTCATCGTTTAAGCTCAAGTGGGTTTGCCACTTTTACATAATGCATTGTTGTGTTCACACCTTTAGAGTTGCTTTAGCTGAATTCTTAGAGTAAAGCCCCCCCTAGATGTGAGATCCCCCCTTAGGAGGGATGAACTAACCTTGGGTTTTGTCGATGATGACTTCATGTAGGTGTTGAAGATGTGGATGCTCAATGTTGATGTAGATCATTTGGAGCAATCCATTGGAGTGAGTTGCACTTTCAATACCTACACGGGTTAGTCCCACAAGGAACAAACAAGGATATCCATAGACATAGAGTGATGCACACACAAGATGATGTCTATGAAAGCATTAGGTTACCTTGTCCCTTGTCTTACCAACAAGAGGGTTTGTGACTCCTTGAACTAGTGCAAGATGTGGAAGTTGATTGCACTTGTCCTTGCCAAAAATGATAAGAGTGAAGTATGTTGGCGGAGTCACCCTCAAGAACTATCTAGTTCTTCTTCTTCGGGATCCACACAATCTTGATGGGAATCCTTGGAGTTGTAGTCATACTTGATGAAGTAGAACTTGATGTAGTCTTGGGAACCCACTTGACCAAGGCCTTGGGAGCTTCTTCAAATGCATCAATCTCCTCTTGAAGCTTATCCTTGCATTTTTGCTTGTGGACTTGTGGTGGAAGATCATCTTGAGCTTGTGTCCCTTTGAAAGAAGTAGGATCATACTTCTCTTGTTGAGGAACAAACTTCGTCTTGGGGTATTGATCTTCTTCCCACTCAACTCCATTGGCATTGAACTTTCATTCAAAACCAACACCTTGGTTCTTCCGGTGCCTTCCTTGCTTGCGTACAATTTCCTCGAATTACTTACTCCCTGCAAGGCTCTTGTAAACACCTTTCTCTATAATCCCCTTCAATAAGTTATTTTCTTGATCTAGTGTAACTTGGATAAGAGAATCATTAATGGAATCAAGAGAACTACTAGAAGCAACAACATTGGATTTAGCATGATTACTGTTGCTACTAGAGGAAGAATCATTCTTGTTCTTGTTACTAGACTTGACTTGAGGCATGTAAATAGATAAGAGTGAACGCTTGGCAATGTAAGAAGAACTTTTCTTGCGAGGATCATCATGGATTGCCTTTAAGAACTCATGCTCTTGCTCAAGGTTGTGCTTTTCAAACCATAACTTCTCATGAGTCCTTAAAAGTTCTCGATGATCTCCTAAGATAGTTTCATGAGCTAACTTAAGAGTGTTTAGTTCTTTAGTGAGAACCTCAATCTTCTCCTTATCATTGTCATTCGTTTTATCTTGATTAACATGATTAATTGACATTTCATCATAGTATTCATCACTAGAGTTCTCAACAAGTAAATCATCATCACCTAACAAGTCATCTTCATCACTATTAAAATCAACATACTCGGGGTGTGATACCTTTGGGCCTTTTGCCATGAAGCATCTTCCAAGTCCTTCATTTGGTGAATCAAATATGTCATAGGAGTTGGTTGACACAAGTGCTAGACCGGCAACACCTTCATCTTGAGTATGTTCAGAGTCAGAGTGATAGCTTCTCTCGAAGTGATGGTCAGAGTCGGAGCCGGATATCCATTCACCAACATGAGCTTGATGTCTTTGTTTTGTGTAGGTCCTTGATGACTTGTCCTTCCTTTCCGAATCCTTGCTTCTCAGGGATGTTCTTCGTTCGTAACGATCATCTCTACTACTCCTCTCTCTTGGTGGTGATTCTTCACTTCTACTTCTTCTCTTAGGTGATTCTTCTCTTCTCTTGTAGGGAGTCGTACACTCATTGAAATAGTGTCTGGGTCTTCCACAATTGTAGCAATTACGCTCTCGACTAGAAGATCTTTTGTCATTGTAGGACATTGACTTGGAGCTTCTTTCCTTGCTTCTACTCTTGTAGAACTTGTTGAAGTTCTTCACCATTAGGCTCAATTCTTCATTGAAGGTTTGTTTCTCACTTGATGATGTGGGAGCTTCACATGAGGCTTTGTAAGCACCGCTTGACTTGTTGTGGAGCTCCTCCTTATCCTTGAGTGACATCTCCTGAGCAACAATTCTTCCAATGACCTCCGTTGGCTTTAGATTCATGTAATTGGGCATCATTTGGATCAATGTGCACACGATATCATATTTTCCATCCAAGGCTCTTAAGATCTTCTTGATGATGAATTTGTTGGTCATCTCTTCACTTCCTAAGAAGGCGATATCATTTGTAGTGAGAGAAAGCCTAGAGTAATTTCAGCGACGCCTTCACCATCCTTCATCTTGAACTTGTCAAGTTGAGTTTGAAGCACATCCAACTTGGATTCCTTGACGGAGTCGGTACCTTCGTGCATATAAATCAAAGTGTCCCAAATTTCCATTGCATTCTCAAGACGGCTGATTTTGTTGAATTCTTCGGGGCATAATCCGTTGAAGAGGATATCACAAGCTTGAGCATTGTATTGCAGCATCTTCAACTCTTCTGCGCTAGCTACATGGTTCGGTTCTCTCCCATCAAAGAATTCACCTTGCAAGCCAATACACACAATAGCCCAAACGCCGGGGTTATGTCCAAGAATATGCATTTTCATCTTATGCTTCCAACTAGCAAAATTAGTACCATCAAAGTAAGGACCTCTATGGTGACAGTTTCCCTCGCTAGACGCCATACTCTCCTAGGTTGTGGAACCAAGGCTATGATTACAAAAAGCTAGGGAAATCAAAGCAAATGGAGACCAAAGCTCTGATACCACTTGTAGGATCGAAAGTATGTCTACAGGGGGGTGATTAGACTACTTGACCAAATAAAAACTTATCCTTTTCCCAATTTTAGTTCTTGGTAGATTTTAGCAAACTTAACAGAAGTCAAGCAATATTAACACAATTCAAGCAAGCATGCAAAGAGTATATGAGCAGTGGAAAGTAAAGTATACAATGTGCAAGAATGTAAAGGGAAGGGAGAGTGTAAACGCAATAGGAGACACGGATGTTTTTGTCATGGTTCCGATAGGTGGTGCTATCGTACATCCACGTTGATGGAGACTTCAACCCACAAAGGGTAATGGTCGCGCGAGTCCACGGAGGGCTCTACCCACGAAGGGTCCACGAAGAAGCAACCTTCTTTATCCCACCATGGCTGTCGCCCATGAAGGACTTGCCTCACTAGCGGTAGATCTTCATGAAGTAGGCGATCTCCTTGCCCTTACAAACTCCTTGGTTCAACTCCACAATCTTGTCGGAGGCTCCCAAGTGACACCTAGCCAATCTAGGAGACACCACTCTCCAAGAAGTAACAAATGTTGTGTTGACGATGAACTCCTTGCTCTTGTGCTTCAAATGATAGTCTCCCCAACATTCAACTCTCTCTCACAGGATTTGGATTTGGTGGAAATAAGATTTGAGTGGAAAGCAACTTGGGAAGGCTAGGGATCAAGATTCATATGGTAGGAATGGAATATCTTGGCCTCAACACAAGTGTAGGTGGTTCTCTCTCAGAAAATGTAAGTTGGAAGTGTAGGTCCATTCTAATGGCTCTCTCCATGAATGAAGAGGAGGTGGAGGGGTATATATAGCCTCCACACAAAATCTAACCATTACACACAACTTGCCCATCTCGGTGGGACCGAATTGAGAAACACGGTCAGACCGATTCAGCAAATCTAGTGACCGTTAGGATTTTCAGTGGGACCAACATGCAACTCGGTAGGACCGATATGGTTATGGTTAGGGCATAACATAATCTCGGTGAGACCGATTACACAAACTCTGTGGGACCGATTTTGGTAATAAGCTCACCAGAGAGTTGGTCAGGTAAACTCGGTGGGACAGATTCGCTCATTTCGGTGAGACCGAAATGTTACGAAAGGAAAACAAAGAGTTTACATTGCAATCTCGGTGGGACCAATCGCTCATCTTAGTGGTAGCGAAACGTTACGAAGGGAAATAGAGAGATTACAATCCCATCTCGGTGAGACCGAGATCCCTACCGGTGAGACCGATTTGCCTAGGGTTTGTGGCAGTGGCTATGACATCTGAACTCGGTGGTGCCGGATGGAAAGAATCGTTGGGGCCGAGTTGAACTATTGGTTTAGGTCATATGTGGATGTGAGAAAGTACTTGAGGGTTTTGGATCATATCACGAAGCATTTTGAGCAAGAACCTCATTAAGCAACACCTCATCCCTCCTTGATAGTGTTGGCTTTTCCTATAGACTCAATGTGATCTTCGATCACTAAAATATAAAATGTAGAGTCTTGAGCTTTGAGCTTGAGCCAATCCGTTTGTCCTTAGCATTTTGAGGGGTCCACTTTTCTCATCCATGCCATGCCATTCATTGAGCTTTCCTGAATTATTTATCTTCAAATAGCATTAGCTCAATGAGCTATATGTTGTTAGGAATTACCAAAACCACCTAGGGATAGTTGCACTTTCAACGGGCATGAAGCGCTCGAAGGCATGGTCGGTGGTATTACTGAAAGTGCAACTATCCCTAGGTGGTTTTGGTAATTCCTAACAACATATAGCTCCTTGAGCTAATGCTATTTCTAGATAAATATTTCAGGAAAGCTCAATGAATGGCATGGCATGGATGAGAAAAGTGGACCCCTCAAAATGCTAAGGATAAAAGGATTGGCTCAAGCTCAAAGCTGAAGACTCTACATTTTATATTTTAGTGATCCAAGATCACATTGAGTCTATAGGAAAAGCCAATACTATCAAGGAGGAATGAGGTGTTACTTAATGAGGTTCTTGCTCAAAGTGTTTAGTAATATGCTCCAAAGCCCTCAACTACTTTCTCACATCCAGATATGACCTAAACCAAAAGTCAAACTCGTCCCCACCAATTCTTTCTATCCGGCACCACCGAGTTCAGATGTCATAGCCACTGCCACAAACCCTAGGCAAATCGGTCTCACCGGTAGGGATCTCGGTCTCACCGAGATGGGATTGTAATCTCTCTATTTCCCTTCGTAACGTTTCGCTACCACTAAGATGAGCGATTGGTCCCACCGAGATTGCAATGTAAACTCTCTGTTTTCCTTCCGTAACATTTCGGTCTCACCGAAATGAGCGAATCTGTCCCACCGAGTTTACCTGACCAACTCTCTGGTGAGCTTATTACCAAAATCGGTCCCACAGAGTTTGTGTAATCGGTCTCACCGAGATTATGTTATGCCCTAACCATAACCATATCGGTCCTACCGAGTTGCATGTTGGTCCCACCGAAAATCCTAACGGTCACTAGATTTGCTGAATCGGTCCGACCGAGTTTGTCAATTCGGTCCCACCGAGATTGGCAAGTTGTATGTAACGGTTAGATTTTGTGTGGAGGCTATATATACCCCTCCACCTCCTCTTCATTCGTGGAGAGAGCCATCGGAACGAACCTACACTCCCAACTTACATTTTCTAAGAGAGAACCACCTACTCATGTGTTGAGACCAAGATATTCCATTCCTACCATATGAATCTTGATCTCTAGCCTTTCCCAAGTTGCTTTCCACTGAAATCTTCTTTCCACCAAATCCAAATCCTGTGAGAGAGAGTTGAGTGTTGGGGAGACTATCATTTGAAGCACAAGAGCAAGGAGTTCATCATCAACACACCATTTGTTACTTCTTGGAGAGTGGTATCTCCTAGATTGGCTAGGTGTCACTTGGGAGCCTCCTACGAGATTGTGGAGTTGAACCAAGGAGTTTGTAAGGGGAAGGAGATCGCCTACTTCATGAAGATCTACCTCTAGTGAGGCAAGTCCTTCATGGGCGACGGCCATGGTGGGATAGACAAGGTTGCTTGTTCGTGGGACCTTCCTGGGTGGAGCCCTCCGTGGACTCGCGCAGCCATTACCCTTCGTGGGTTGAAGTCTCCATCAACGTGGATGTACGATAGGACCACCTATCGGAACCACGACAAAAACATCTGTGTCTCCAATTGTGTTTGAATTCTCCAAACCCTTCCCTTTACATTCTTGCAAGTTGCATGCTTTACTTTCCGATGCTCATATACTCTTTGCATGCTTGCTTGAATTGTGTTAAGATTGCTTGACTTGTGCTAAGTTAGATAAAATCTACCAAAGACTAAAATTGGGAAAATGATAAGTTTTTATTTAGTCAAGCAATCTAATAACCCCCCCCCCCCTCTAGACATACTTCCGATCCTACAAGTGGTATCAGAGCTTTGGTCTCCATTTGCTTTCATTTCCATAGCTTTTGGTTGTCATAGCCTTGGTTTCACAACCTAGCAGAGTATGCCGTCTAGCGAGGGAAACTATCACCATAGAGGTCCTTACTTTGATGGTACTAATTTTGCTAGTTGGAAGCATAAGATGAAAATGCATATTCTCGGACATAACCCCGCTGTTCGGGCTATTGTGTGTATTGGCTTGCAAGGTGAATTCTTTGATGGGAGGGAAACGAACCGTGAAGCTAGCGCGGATGAGTTAAATATGCTGCAATACAACGCTCAAGCTTGTGATATCCTCTTCAACGGATTGTGCCCCGAAGAATTCAACAAAATCAGCCATCTTGAGAATGCAAAGGAAATTTGGGATACTTTGATTGGTATGCACGAAGGTACCAACTCCGTCAAAGAATCCAAGTTGGATGTGCTACAAAGTCAACTTGACAAGTTCAATATGAAGGATGGTGAAGGCGTCGCTGAAATGTACTCTAGGCTTGCTCTCATTACAAATGAGATTGCCGGCTTAGGAAGTGAAGCGATGACCGACAAATTCATCATCAAGAAGATCCTCTGAGCTTTGGATGGAAAATATGATACCGTGTGCACATTGATCCAAATGATGACCGATTACAAGAATCTCAAGCCAACAGAAGTCATTGGAAGAATTGTTGCTCATGAGATGTCACTCAAGGATAAGGAGGAGCTCCACGACAAGTCAAGTGGTGCTTACAAAGCCTCATGTGAAGCCCCCACATCATCAAGTGTGAAACAAACCTTCAATGAAGAGTAGATGCAAAGAGAGAAGCTCCAAGTCAAGGTCCTACAATGACAAAAGATCTTCTAGTGGAGAGCGTAATTGCTACAATTGTGGAAGACCCGGACACTATTCAAATGAGTGTACGGCTCCCTATAAAAGAAGAGAAGAATCACCTAAGAGGAGAAGTAGAAGAGAAGAATCACCACCAAGAGAGAGAAGGAGTAGAGATGATCGTTATGAACGAAGAACATCTCGGAGAAGCAAGGATTCGGAAAGGAAGGACAATTCATCAAGGAGCTACACAAAACGAAGACATCAAGCTCATGTTGGTGAATGGGTATCTAGTTCCGACTCCGACAATCACTCTGAGAGAAGCTATCAATCTGACTCCGAACATACTCAACATGAAGGTGTTGCCAGACTAGCACTTGTGTCAACCAACTCCTACGACATATTTGATTCACCAAATCAGGGACTTGGAAGATGCTTCATGGCTAAAGGCCCAAAGGTAACTCACCCCGAGTATGTTGATTTCAATAGTGATGAAGATGACTTGTTAGGAGATGATGATTTACTTATTGACAACTCTAATGATGAATACTATGATGAAACATCAATTAATCATGCTAATCAAGATAAAACGAATGACAATGATAAGGAGAAGATTGAGCCCCTAACTAAAGTACTAAACACTCTTAAGTTAGCTCGTGAAACTATCTTAGGGGATCATCGAGAACTTTTAAGGACTCATGAGAAGTTACACTTTTAAAAAGATCAACCTTGAGCAAGAGCATGAGTTCTTAAAGGCAATCAATGATGATCTTCGCAAGAAAAGTTCTTCTTACATTGCCAAGCATTTACTCTTATCTACTTACATGCCCCAAGTCAAGTTTGGTAACAAGAACAAGAAGGATTCTTCCTCTAGTAGTAACAATAATCATGTTAAATCCAATGTTGTTGCTTCTAGTAGTTCTCTTGATTCCACTAATGATTCTCTTAGCCAAGTTACACTTGAGCAATAAAATAGCTTATAGAAGGGAATTATAGAGAAAGGTGTTTACAAGAGCCTTGCCGGGAGTAAGCAATTCGAGGAAATTGTATGCAAACAAGGAAGGCACCGGAAGAACCAATGTGTTGGTTTTGAATGAAAGTTCAATGCCAATGGAGTTGAGTGGGAAGAAGATCAATACCCCAAGACGAAGTTTGTTCCTCAACAAGAGAAGTATGATCCTACTTCCTTCAAAGGGACACAAGCTCAAGATGATCTTCGACCACGAGACCACAAGCAAAAAGGCAAGGATGAGCTTCAAGAGGAGATTGATGCATTTGAAGAAACTCCCAAGGCCTGCATTAAGTGGGTTCCCAAGACTACATCAAGTTCTACTTCATCAAGTACGACTACAACTCCAAGGATTCCCATCAAGATGATGTGGACTCCGAAGAAGAAGAACTAGAGAGTTCTTGAGGGTGACTCCAACATACTTCACTCTTATCATTTTGGCGAGGACAAGTGCAATCATCTTCCACATCTTGCACTAGTTCATGGAGTCACAAACCCTCTTGTTGGTAAGACAAGGGACAAGGTAACCTAATGCTTTCATAGACATCATTTTGTGTGTGCATCACTCTATGTCTATGGAAATCCTTGTTTGTTCCTTGTGGGACTAACACGCCCAATATGCGACCCTATCCAAAAGGAACTCGAAGGTCCCACCAAGGATAGACCCGCATATTGACACGCTTTTGCAAGGTGGATATCATTACATCAACATTACATAATAGATGGGGATACATACAAGAGGCATACAATGCCACACGAATACAATATCACAATACATAAGAGCATCATCCGACTACGGATGAAACACAAACAGAAACTCAAACGACATCCACCCTGCTAGCCCAGGCTACGGACCTAGAACCTATCCCCTGATCAAAGAAGAAGCAGAAGAAGAACTCCAACACAAGCAAACATCGCTCTCGCGTCATGATCATCGCATAACCTGTACCTGCAACTATTGTTGTAGTAATCTGTAAGCCATGAGGACTCAGCAATCCCATTACCATGGGTATCAGGACTAGCAAAGCTTAATGGGAAAGGAAGGGGTAAAGTGGTGAGGCTGCAGCAGCGACTAAGCACATATGGTGGCTAACATACGCAAATAAGAGCGAGAAGAGAGCAAAAGGAATGGTCGTGAAGCTAACAATGATCAAGAAGTGATCCTGAACTCCTACTTACGTCAAACATAACCCAGAAACCGTGTTCACTTCCCGGACTCCGCCGAAAAGAGACCATCACGGCTACACACGCGGTTGATGCGTTTTAATTCGGATCTGGTGTCAAGTTATCTACAACCGGACATTAACAAATTCCCATCTGCCTATAACGGCAGGCACGGCTTTTGAAAGATTATACCCTGCAGGGGTGTCCCAACTTAGCCCATGATAAGCTCTCACGATTAACGAAGGATATTCCTTCTCCCAGGAAGACCCGATCAGACCCGGAATCCCGGTTTACAAGACATTTCGACAATGGTAAAACAATACCAGCAAAGCCGCCCGATGCACCGACAAATCCCGATAGGAGCTGCACATATCTCGTTCTCAGGGCAACACCAGATAAGTCAAGCTACGAGTAAAACCAGCCCTCGAGTTGCCCCGAGGTGGCCCCGCAGGTTGCTCGGTTCGGACCAACACTTAGACAAGCACTGGCCCGGGGGGGCTAAAATAAAGATGACCCTCGGGTTGGCCGACCCAAGGGAAAGGTATAGGTGGTGGTGAGGCAAATGGTAAAACCAAGGTTGGGCCTTGCTGGAGGAGTTTTATTCAAAGCAAACTGTCAAGGGGGTCCCATAAATCCCCCGACCGCGTAAGGAACGCAAAATCCGGGAACATAACACCGGTATGACGGAAACTAGGGCGGCAAGAGTGGAACAAAACACCAGGCATAAGGCCGAGTCTTCCACCCTTTACCAAGTATATAGATGCATTAATAATATAAGAGATATTGTGATATCCCAACCAAAATCCTGTCCACCATGGAGAAATCTTCAACTTCACCTGCAACTAGCAACGCTATAAGAGGGCCTGAGCAAAGCGGTAACATAGCCAAGCAATGGTTTGCATAGGAAAGGTGTCAAAGGTTAGAGGTTCATGGCAATATGGGAGGCTTGATAAACAGGTGATAGGTAGCGCAGCATAGCGAAAGAGCGAAGCAACTAGCATAGCAACGATAGTAGTGAGATCCAGGGTAGCAGTCATCTTGCCTGAAATCCCGCAAGGAAGAAGAACGAGTCCATGAAGAAGATGAACGGATGAAGCCGAACCAACCGTAGACGAACGAATCCTCACGATCGCAACGAAACAGGAACTATCGAGAAGAAGCACACAACATGGTAAGCACACCACACATAGACAAGACATGATGCACAAACAAGTATGATGCATGACAAGGCTATATGAAGCTACTCATGGCAAGAGATGATGCAAACAAGAGCAACACATCAAAGCAAGTTTAAATGAGGCGGGAAACAACATATAACAATTCCGGTAAGTCCTCATATGCAAATTTCGAAGTTGGTCCAGATCTGAATAAACCTTATGTTCAAGTTGTTAAACAGCAAGTTAAGATGCACAAAGATGATCTACACGAGATTCTAGTCAAGTTACATATAAAGTTCATTTAGTTCGGAGCTACGGCCTAGAAGATATGAGCAAAACAAGTTAAACATGGCATTGATGCAAAATGCATACAAACATCAATCAAACACCTCAAAACAAGGATGCAACAAGATAATATGAAACTACATGCAAAATCAAGCAAGTTTCATATAGAGCACACTCAAAACGGAGCAACGGTGCAACACACACACACTATACAAGTTTAAAGGACAAGCTGTCCAAAACAGCAACTAGGCATATTGCAAGCATCAAAACAACATGCTAAAGCATCTCAACATGAAAACAGAAGACATGGGCATGATGTACAGGTAAAGCATAACAAAACATGAACACTGAGCTATCTCCAGAAATCACTAGAACATGCCCAAACACACATGGAAAGATTGCAAATAATAACAGTTCAGACTTTGCAAAAAATAACATCAGGTTGCAATGTTTAGAGCTATCAAACAACATGTTACAGGAACTTATCATGGCAAACAAAGGCATGGCATGAACCTACTAATTGCATAGATCAAAAGTCCCTTACTGACCATGAGCCAAAAAGGACTAGAAGATATGATGGCACCCATGTAAACATAGCAAGTTATATTACAGATTCAAACATGGCAGGAACAGAATTAGGAAGGCATGTTGGTGAGCTTGTGCAACTCACTACAGAGCAATACATGGCATGGAAAGGCAACCAACAGTAAGAAGGCATGTTTATGAAGCTAAGCATGGCAAGAGCAAGTTCATAGGGTGCATGGATCAACTACAACAACCTTGGCAAAATTGAATAACATGTAAAGAATCTGCCAGGAAACATTTTGCAACAAAAGTAGAGCACGAAAATGATATGCTATACTACTCCATAATTGCAACCAGGGGCCTGAATGGCTAGAGGATAACCATATGTACAAAACATCCTTACTGAAGTATCTCAAAATATGCATGGATCTCTCTGTAGCATCAAGTTTACATGGCATCAAAATAACAGCAGAACAGGGACTAAAGTCAGCAACATCACGATGCCTAGTTTGCGTGCTTGTGCTAGTCACCACATTGGTCACAAAAATACATGGTAAGAACCTCTGTAAATAAGACATGGCATAGATCAAAACACTTGTAGACATCAACCTCATAGGATGCACACATCACTCATGGCAAAAATGACAAAAGAGCTCGTTCTGTTAACAGACAGCAGAAAACATCATGAAGCACTCTTGCAACGATGATTCAGGCATCAAGATGACCTCAAATGAACATGATGCAATGGAATGAAATGATTTACTCGTTGAGACGAACAATTTGACATATTACACGCACGAAACGGAGCTACGGATGCAGAGATACGACATGACGAACAAGGCATGATAATGTCAAATCTCAGGGACTTGGGGATTTCGGGTCAACCTCCAGTTTCTGCACGGATATCGAGGATGGCCGGAGAATTCGCCGGAGTTGGACGGGGAAGGTGCCGGGGAGGCGGATCCGGGCCGGATCTCGCCGGATCCGGCCGGATCCCGGCGAGGTGTGGCGTGGGGACGCGGTCGACGGGGAGGAGGCGCGGCGGCCGGGGCGCTCGGGGCGGCGCCGGTCGCCGGCGGAGGCGGCCCGCTCCGGCGGAGGAGCTCGGCGGCCG
>NC_057810.1:600372895-600384372 GCF_018294505.1 Triticum aestivum
GAGCGCCACGTGGCGGCCGCAGATTGGCCGGGGCAGCGGCGGCGGACGTTGTCCGGCCGGACCGGACGTGTCCGGCGGCGCGGAAAGGAGCGAGGCTAGGGTTAGGGGTGGATTTGATCCGGAATTTCGGGGGAGGAGGTGTTTTTATAGGTAGAAGGAGCTAGGAGTGTCCAAATTTGGTGCGGTTTTCGGCCACGCGATCATGATCGAACGACCGAGAGCATGGAGGGGAGTTTGCTGGGTTTTGGGCCACTTTGGAAGGGGTGTTGGGCTGCAAAGAGAAGGAGGCTTTTACGGTTACCCGGTTAACCGTTGGAGTATCAAACAACCTCCAAATGGCACGAAACTTGACAGGCGGTCTACCGGTGATGTACCAAGGCCGCTTGGCAAACCTCGGGCCATTCTGAGAAACTTTAATACCCGCACACGAAGAGAGGCAAGAAGGGGACGGCGGATGACATAGGAGTGCCAGATTGCAAAACGGACAACGGGGAAAAGGCTCGGATGCATGAGACGAACACGTATGCAAAATGAAATGCACATGATGACATGATAAAATGCAACACGCAAGCAAATGACATGGCAACGGCGGTGAATAACTGGCAGACACCTGGCGCATCGTCTCCGGGGCGTTACAACACTCCTCCACTAACAAGAGATCTCGTTCCGAGATCTTAGGACCGAGACGGAAGGGAAAAAGGGATGAGGTGAAACAAGAACTCAAGAGAAGAAGCAAAGAATCGAGAGCACTCGAGAAGAAGAGATGAACGACGAGGATGACGAGAATCGAAAGCTCACTGAATCAGATAGACTATGAAACCACTCCGGTTAGAACGAGATAAGAAACGAATAAGACTGAAAGGATTTAGGCAGCACTCCGGCTGAAACATGGAGGAATAGAACACAAACTAGAGAGGATGGAATGATACTTGATGAAGACATGACACAAAACCTCCGGAAAGAATTGAAAGAGTTGAATGAAAAGAACTTAGAAGGAAGGATTGAATGGATTTGAATATCTGAAAAGAACGAAGAAATGCAAAACTCCACTTCAAAAGAATATCTAGAATTAATTGCACTTCGAGATGCGAGAAGAAAAGATACTTGAACTCCTCCAACAAAATCTTGATGAACTTTTGACGAATGAATTAAATCATGAAGAACCACCGTGAAGAACTCCGGTAACAAAAAGGATGATGAGATAGAATGAAGGAAGAAAGAATAAGATGAGCCTTATGATGATTAAGATGGAGGTTCCGACGAGATGGCTGAGGAAATTGAACTCCGGAAAAGAAAAGATGGGAACACTTGGAACTAGAATTTATTCATGAAGAACAAACTCCGAAGGAAAGGATTGCTCACTTGGATGAAATAAGAATAAGATTTATTGTATGCTTATCCTTCATCAAATTAAATTGATGACAAGCAATGGATTTTTGCATACTATTGATTCTTCTTGAAAAGGATTGAGAAGTGACATATCGCAGACTTGAGAAGGTCTTCATGAACCACCGGTAGGATTGAAAAGTACGAATGGATTAAAATGATGATCAAGGAAAAAGAATCTTGAACGAACTACCATAAGAATTTGGAAAATGACTGATGAAAGAGACTTAATCACCGGGAAGAATTAGAAAACAAATATGCTTGAGGGGATTTAGATGCCAGAGAACAGGAAGAACTCGAGCTGTTTAACGAACATTTGAACGAAGGATTGGGACAAATAGAGAACGGGAAGAACTCGAGAAGCCAGCCAGGCAGCCTATGACGCCAGTTCGGCATTCCAGAGTAATGTTCAGGTCAGTCGGTCACTGCCTATTCTTCTTTTTGAAATTCCTAGAGTCTGTCCTACACCCACTGGGTGTGTGTCGATTGAAATTCCGGATTAGTGGGGGCACGCTGAGTGCACCCACTAGGTGTAGTCCCCAAGGCTATGGTGGACTGCTGGCAGTCGACCATAGTCTTTATGTTTTGAGTTTTTCTTTACTCGTCAAGGTCGAATAGATTCATAGACCGATGGGGGCATGCTGAGTGCACCCACTGGGTGTAGTCCCCGAGACTGTGGTCGACTGCTGGCAGTCGACTATAGTCTAAAGAACATTGCCTCTCTTTTTTTTCTTTTTTTTTGTTGGTCGACTGGTCGACTCTTGATGAAACTAGTGGGGGCACGCTGAGTGCACCCACTGGGTGTAGTCCCCGAGACTATGGTCGAATGTTCGCATTCGGCCGTAGTCTTAGAAACGCTATGAGTGAATTGTCTTTGACGTCTGTCGATTGATTCTTCGTAGAAATCATGTGATCTTGCTGCTCGTTATGCTGAGTTGGAGAACAAACACATTCGGCTCGAGCTCGATCTGAAACTGGCCCAAGAGAACTTGACAAAGGCGAAGGAGGAAGCTAAAGGTATGCTTGGTGAGGCCTTTGACGACTGCCTTTGCCTCTCACTTGTTTCCGAATCTAATCTCACTGTAACTTTTTAGGCAAAGTGAGGGACGCCCTGAAGAAACAAGAGCTTGACTTGGCTGAGATGCAAAAAACTGCTTTAGAGAAGACCAGGCTAGCGGATGAGAAGCTGGCTTCAGTGACTAAGCTTGAAGAAGAAAACACCAATCTGAAAGCTGCTCTTGATGCTGCCAACCAGGAGGTCACTCGACTGAAAAGCAACAAGACCACCCTGAATGACAAGGTCGGTGAGTTGAAGAGAAAGAAGAATGATCTAGAGGCTTATCTGGGTGGACTCGCTAAGAAGTTGTTCCTCATGCTTGAAGGTAATTCTTTGTATCAAACAAATATTTTACTTGCGACCTCCGACTGTTTGTCTTGACTCGGTGGTTGTGCTTGCAGAATTTTGTCAGAACTTTGAAGAGGAGACTGGTCGACTGGAAGTAAACCTGGACCCCATCAACTCTCCTGTGAAAGATGAAGTCGCCATGAACGTGCTCTGACTTGAATCTCGTGTTGCTGCGGTCATCGATTATCTCGCAAGGCTGAAGGTCGCAACTTCCCGCATCGACACAACACTCTGGCCAAGGGAGACACTCCAGAACGACCTCGAGTCCCTTATGGCTTGACTGAACGAGGTCCCAAGTCGAGTGTAGGAGTGGAAGAAGTCTTCAGCCAGTTGCGGCGCGGATGTGGCCATGTCTCTGGTCCGTGTTCATTGCAAGGATGCACGAGAGGACAAGCTGGTGGCTCTTAGGGTGGCCAACACCAAGAAGCACGATTTCAGATCTTTCATGGAGACTTTCATTGCCGCTGCCACTCGGATTGCAGATGGAATTGATCTGGACGAGTTTGTGGCGCCTTCCAGCCCTCCACAGGAGGGGTAAAATACTTCAGAGCTTGATACTTTAAATTTGCCTCGGTATGCCGAGTGAGTTTTTGTAATCTACAAACCTTAACAGGCCTAGCGCCTGAGCACTTTCGGTTCCGTTAGGTGTTATCCGAACTTGGGTTCGTCACTGAATATGCTTGCATTTGGTTTGAGGCGTCCTTTGCAGGTTGAAGCAAAGCGCTTATTGCCATCGGCTTGCATCCTAATTCACTTAGGCGAGTACTGGGCTGCAGCTAAGTTCCCGAGTGAGAGGTTTGCCCTCCACTCGGTAGGATTTTTGATACTTAGGCGAGCACTGGGCTGCAGATAAGCCCCCGAGTGGGAAGTCTGTTCTCCACTCGGTAGGGTTTCAGATACTTAGGCGAGCACTAGGCTGCAGCTAAGCCCTTCCGAGTGGGAGGTCTGCTCTCCACTCGGTAGGGTTTCAGATACTTAGGCGAGCACTGGGCTGCAGCTAAGCCCCCGAGTGGGAGGTTTGCTCTCCACTCGGTAGGATTTCAGATACTTAGGCGAGCACTGGGCTGCAGCTAAGCCCCCGAGTGGGAGGTCTGCTCTCCACTCGGTAGGATTTCAGATACTTAGGCGAGCACTGGGCTGCAGCTAAGCCCCCGAGTGGGAGGCTTGCTCTCCACTCGGTAGGGTTTCAGATACTTAGGCGAGCACTGGGCTGCAGCTAAGCCCCCGAGTGGGAGGTTTGCTCTCCACTCGGTAGGATTTCAGATACTTAGGTGAGAACTGGGCTGCAGCTAAGCCCCCGAGTGGGAGGTCTGCTCTCCACTCGGTAGGATTTCAGTTACTTAGGCGAGCACTAGGCTGCAGCTAAGCCTCCGAGTGGGAGGTCTGCTCTCCACTCGGCAGGACTTTTGAATTGGTGGCGCAGCTAGGAAGGAGAGGGTAGCAGTCGACCTGCACCTCGTCCTCCTTGCAGAACACATGTTATACTTGTACTTAGGCGAGTTCTTGGACTGCAGCTAAGCCTCCGAGTGGAAGGCTGGCTTACCACTCGGTAGGATTTTATTTATCTTAGGCGAGTACTTGGACTGCAGCTAAGCCTCCGAGTGGAAGGCTGGCTTACCACTCGGTAGGATTTTATTTATCTTAGGCGAGTACTTGGACTGCAGCTAAGCCTCTGAGTGGAAGGCTAGCTTACCACTCGATAGCATTTTATTTATCTTAGGCGAAACGGATTTCGCAGCTAAGCCTTCGTGTGGGAGACTGACTCACCACTCGGTTAGGATTTGTTTTTACAGACTTAGGCGAATCGGATTCGCAGCTAAGCCACCCACTGGGGAATTGTTTTATCTGGACAAAAGTAATAACAATCACTGTGAAAACTATAAATCTCTTGTCTTTGATAAATAAACTACATGAGTACTTTTATTACAACTCATCCGAGTATATACTTAAGTGTAAAAGGGGCGGAGAAGCTCCGCGTTCCAAGCTCGGGGCTCGTCGATCTGATGCTTGACATTGTAAAGACGGTATGCTCCATTGTGGAGAACCTTGGTGACTATGAAGGGACCTTCCCATGAAGGAGCAAGCTTCTGTGGTTTCTGCTGGTCCACTCGGAGAACTAAATCTCCTTCCTGGAAGGCTCAACTCTTCACGTTTTTGGCGTGGAAGCGATGCAAGTCTTGTTGATAAATGGTCGATCTGATCAGAGCCATCTCTCTTTCTTCCTCTAAAAGGTCGACTGCGTCCTGCCGTGCTTGTTCTGCTTTAGCTTCGGTGTAGAGCTCGACTCGGGGAGCGTTGTGGAGAAGATCACTCGGCAAGACTGCTTCAGCTCCGTAGACCAAGGAGAATGGAGTTCTTCCAGTCGACCGGTTGGGTGTGGTCCTTAACCCCCAAAGCACCGAGGGAAGTTAGTCAACCCATGCACCAGCCGCATGCTTGAGATCATGCATCAAACGGGGCTTCAACCCTTTGAGAATCAAACCATTGGCTCGTTCTGCCTGTCCATTCGACTGCGGATGGGCGACTGAAGCATAGTCGACTCGTGTGCCTTGAGATGTGCAGAAAGCTCTGAATTCTTCAGAATCGAAGTTTGACCCGTTATCAGTGATGATGCTGTGCGGGACTCCATATCTGAATATTACTTCTCGGATGAAGCTGACAGCGGTACCAGCATCGAGGTTCTTGATGGGTTTGGCCTCAATCCACTTGGTAAACTTGTCGACTGCTACCAGCACATGTATGAAACCACTTCTGCCTGTTCTCAAAGGACCGACCATATCCAGACCCCACACTACAAAGGGCCAGACGAGTGGTATAGTCTTCAAAGCTGAGGCGGGCTTGTGTGACATATTGGAGTAAAATTGACATCCCTCACACTTGTCGACTATCTCCTTCGCCATTTCATTTGCTCTGGGCCAATAAAAACCAGCTCGGTATGCTTTGGCCATGATGGTCCGAGAAGACGCATGATGGCCACAGGTCCCCGAGTGGATGTCATTGAGAATCATTCGACCTTCCTCTGGTGTTATACATTTCTGGCTGACTCCAGTCGCACTTTCTCTGTATAACTGACCTCTCATGACGGTGAAGGCTTTGGACCGGCGGACGATCTCTCGAGCTTCTTATTCAATCTCGGGGAGTTCTTTCCTCAAAATATAGGCGATATAGGGCACTGTCCAATCGGGAGTGATGACCAAAACTTCCATGATTAAGTCGACCACCGCTGGGACCTCGACTTCAATCGGATCTGTGGAGCTTTTAGGCCGCGGGGCTTCTTCAGTGAAAGGATCCTCTTGAACCGATGGTGTGTAGACATGTTCCAAAAACACGCCACTCGGAATGGCTTCCCTCTTGGAACCTATCTTCGCCAAGTCATCGGCTGCTTGATTTTTCAGTCGGGGAACGTGATGGAGTTCTAACCCTTCGAATTTCTTTTCAAGCTTCCTCACTGCGTTGCAGTATCCAGTCATGGATGGGCTTCTAACGTCCCACTCCTTCATCACCTGATTGACCACCAAATCTGAGTCGCCGTAAACCATAAGGCGACGGACGCCGAGTGAAATGGCCATGCGCAACCCATACAACAGTGCTTCTTATTCTGCTTCATTGTTGGAGGAATCAAAGTGGATCTGGAGCACATATCTGAGCTTATCTCCTTGGGGAGAAACCAAAACTACCCCAGCACCAGAACCATTTAACATCTTAGAGCCATCAAAGAACATGGTCCAATGCTCCGAGTGAACTTGAGTCGGCTGCTGCTGTTCAATCCACTCGGTAAGGAAATCTGCTATAGCCTGGGACTTAATGGCTTTCTTTGCCTCGAATTTGATATCAAGGGGAAGGAGTTCAATCGCCCATTTAGCCACTCGACCAGTTGCATCTCTGTTGTGCAGAATCTCCGACAATGGTGCGTCGCTGACGACTGTAATGTCATGATCAGAGAAATAATGAGCAACCTTCTTCATGGTCATGTAGATCCCATATACGAGCTTCTGATAATGAGGATATCTTTGCTTCGATGGGGTCAAAACTTCAGAGAGGTAATACACTAGGCGCTGAACTTTGAAGGCTTTCCCTTCTTCTTCCCGCTCGACCGTAAGTACTGTACTGACGACTTGTCCTGTGGCTGCAATATAAAGCAACAGAGGCTCTTTGCTGATTGGGGCAGCAAGCACCGGCTGGGTGGAGAGCAGAGTTTTTAACTCGGCAAACGCTGCATCAGCTTCTGGAGTCCACTCGAACTTGTCTGCCTTCTTCATCAGTTGGTAATGGGGCAACACCTTTTCACCGAGGCGAGAGATGAATCGACTTAACGCGGCCAAGCATCCAGTAAGCTTCTGGACATCGTGCACACGCACAGGGCGTTTCATTCGGAGTATGGTGCCAACTTTTTCTGGGTTAGCATCGATTCCTCGTTCGGAAACGAGAAAACAGGGTAACTTCCCGCCAGGTACTCCGAATGTGCACTTTGAAGGATTGAGCTTGATATCATACCTCCTGAGATTGGCAAATGTTTTAGCTAAGTCAGTCAACAGGTCGGAACCCTTTCGCGACTTGACCACGATATCATCCATGTATGCTTCCACATTCCGACTGATTTGAGTGAGTAAACACTTTTGAATCGTTCTCATGAACGTGGCTCCGGCATTCTTGAGGCCGAATGGGGTGATGAAAGCTGTTTTGATTTCGTCGGGCCCATACAGATGGATCTGATGATACCCGAAATAAGCGTCTAGAAAAGACAATCTCTCGCACCCTGCGGTCGAGTCAACAATTTGGTCGATGCGAGGGAGAGGAAAATGATCTTTCGGGCAGGCCCGATTGATATGTTTGAAATCAATGCACATACGAAGGGAATTGTCCTTTTTGGGAACCATAACAACATTGGCGAGCCACTCGGAGTGGTATATCTCTCGGATGAACTCTGCTGCAAGGAGTCGAGCCACCTCTTCGCCAATGCCTTTTTTCTTCTGAACGGCGGACCGTCGGAGATGCTCTTTAACAGGTTTTGCCTTTGAATCGACTCTAAGGCGATGCTCAGCCAGTCCCCTGGGAACACCTGGCATGTCAGCTGGCTTCCATGCGAAGATGTCCCAGTTCTCACGGAGGAACTGGATGAGCGCTTCTTCCTATTTAGAGTCGAGTGTAGTGGAAATATTGGTCGGAGCTGCATTGGGGTCAGTCGGGTGGATGTGAACTGGCTTCGTCTCCCCGGACGACTGAAATGCTGACTCTGTGGCAGGCTTCTTGGCCCGCAGTAAATCACTCAGATCTGCGTTCTTCTTGTATCCCTCTAGCTCTATCACTGTTATCTGGTCATCCGCAATCTTTGAGCCTTTCTGGAAACACTCTTCTGCTTTCTTCCGGTTACCAGTGACGGTGATCACGCCTTTGGGGCCAAGGATCTTTAACTTGAGGTACACGTAACATGGTCGAGCCATGAAGCGGGCGTAGGCTGGTCTTCCCAAGATAGCGTGGTAGGCGCTCTGGAAATCCACGATTTCAAATGTCAGCTTCTCTTTGCGGAAATGCTTCGAGTCGCCGAACACCACATCCAGAGCTATTTGGCCGAGTGACTCAGCCTTCTTTCTTGGGATGACTCCGTAAAAACTCATGTTGCTGGAACTGAGCCTGGACATCGGAATGCCCATTCCCTTGAGCGTCTCTGCATACAATATGTTCAACCCGCTGCCGCCATCCATCAATACCTTTGTCAGTCGAGTGCCTTCGACGACCGGGTCGACCACCAGTGCTTGCCTCCCAGGGGTGGCAATATGAGTAGGATGGTCCGACTGGTCAAAAGTAATGGGAGTTTGCGACCATCTCAGATAGTTTGGTGTCGCCGGTGCGACCATATTGACTTCACGGTTGATCACTTTCAGTCGACTTTTTCTCTCTACATCAGCAAAAATCATCAGAGTGGAGTTGACATGAGGGTACTCTCCATCACTGTCCTGCTTGTCCTCGGCCTTGTCCGACTCCTTCTCTTTGTACTTCGGCTGTTTCCCTTGGAACTACTGGATTAAGAGCCGGCACTGGCGAGTGGTATGCTTTGGGTAGATGAAGTTACCCTCTTCGTCTTTCTTCGTGTGGATATGACACGGCAGGTCCATCACATCATTACCCTCCTTATCTTTTACCTTCTTGGGGTTCCAAGATCCTTTGGGCTTCCCTTTAAATTTTCCCTGTGTCATGGCTAGAGCCTCTCCAGGAGTTGCTGGCTCGGCCTTCCGCTTTTGCTTCCGACTGGAGTTTCCTTTATCCGACTGACTCGGCTTATACTTGCCGCTCCGGAGTCGGTCCTCTTCTTCGCCGTTGGCGTACTTGGTGGCTATTTCCATCATCCGACTCAGGGTCATTGTTCCAGTTCGACCAAACTTCAGGCTCAACTCTCTGTTCTTGATGCCATCTTTGAAGGCGCAAACCGCTTAATGGTCCGACACATTCTCTACAGTGTGATGCAAAGTGATCCACCTCTGGATGTAATCCCTCAGTGTTTCACTCAACTTTTGTACACAAACTTGTAGCTCAGTCAATCCAGCAGGTCGCTTGCAAGTTCCCTCAAACGTCCTGACGAACACTCAAGAAAGATCTTCCCAGGTGTAAATGCTGCTGGGAGCTAACTGATTCAACCATGCCCTGGCTGAACCCCCTAGCATAAGTGGCAAATGCTTCATGGCCACCTCATCATTACCGCCACCAATCTGAACAGCCACTCGGTAGTTTTTGAGCCAAGTTTCAGGCTTAGACTCTCTAGTGAACTTATTCACCCCAGTCGCCAACCTGAAGTTGGGGGGTATCACTGCGGCTCTGATTGCTCTGCTAAAACATTCTGGACCTGAAACATGGACTCGGCTGCTTGTGGGCACATCTCTGTCATGACCACCTCTATGAGCTCTGTTTCGGTCGACCAAACCTTGCACGATGATGGATCTCGCGTCAAAGCCTAGCTCTCTAGGGTCGACTGGAGCTCTCCGCCCAACAGTGAGCTGGCGTCTGTCATCTTGCTGCCGATGGGCATTAGACCCACTTATCAAAGGAGGAGTGGGCACTCGACGCCTGTCATCACGATCAAATCGATCATCATAGTGGTCCCGCCGGCC
Source organism: Triticum aestivum (assembly GCF_018294505.1). Classification (NCBI taxonomy): domain Eukaryota; kingdom Viridiplantae; phylum Streptophyta; class Magnoliopsida; order Poales; family Poaceae; genus Triticum; species Triticum aestivum. Next base: position 600,382,790 of record NC_057810.1, read on the forward strand.
TTCACGTCCCATGCGCCTCGAAGGCAACCTTGGACTGTGAGCCGACTGAACAGTATTCGCAGCGACAGATCGACTGTGAATCCTATTACATGACTGTGACACAGCTGAATTCTGATCCCCTGCTGCCCGGAGCAAATCTCTGATCTGCATCAAGCCTCTTCCAGCCTCTGACTGAGAGGGCTGAATTGACTCCGCTATGTGGGCTGCAGCTGCCAAATTCTGAATTGGGGTTCAATATACCTGAGTTGGTTGCGGAAAGAGCTGACGTCGATTGGAGTTAGTCGCTCGTTGACGCGCACGCTCGTCGAGTGCTCGCTGAAGGTTCTCCAGTCGAGTGCGTTCAGCCAGGTTGGCTAAACGCGCCTCTTCCAGGGCCGAGCCTCAGGAGTTTCTCCTGCAATGGGAGTATACAGGGCATCCATGTTCCGGCGGCGAAGTTCTTCCCTCTGCTGGGAAGTGAGCGGCTCGGGTTGGTACTCTTCATGGGCTTGAGCAGGGTCGTCCTCGTCGTCCATCCCGTCGCCGCGGGGGAAACCGGGAGGACTACGGGGCCCATTGACCATCAGGACCTCTGCCGCCGGATCACTGCTATCGCACTCGGATGCAGTCTCTATGGAGCCAGTCGACAGGTCGAACATGCCGTGGAGAGATTCGGCGGGCTCAATCGCCGCGACTTGGGTGGTGGCCGATTGGCGAGCCACTGCGTGTCTCACCCATCGCTGGAGCCTCGACCGACCGGAGCACTTGCGCTGGCGGGAGACAGGGAGGGAGGACGGCGCAGGAGTCGACCGGTATGGGGTCGACGGCTGCTGCAGCAAGACACTGCGGACACACGCCCGAAAGTGCGTCGCCTCGCGGACGGGGAGCGCGTCGATGTCGAGTGGTGCCTCCTAGAGCCAAGCGGAGTCGTCGGTGATGAAAGTGAGCACACTGAGACGGATCTCGTGGCCTTCGACCAGAGCTCCGCCGAAAACCATGATGAAGGCGATCGGACAAATTGCAACTTCTCCAAAAAAGTCGCTAAGACACCTGCCCCACGGTGGGTGCCAACTGTCGTGGTTCTAAGTCTGACAGTAGAATGGGGGGTAAGTATGGAAAGGCAAGGTCCTAGCTATGGAGTAGTTGTACACATGGGTGTTTAGCGAGTTCAGGCCCTTCTCGGAGGAAGTAACAGCCCTACGTCTCGGAGCCCGGAGGCGGTCGACTGATCTCTGTGTATATGAGTTACAGGGGTGCGAACACTTCTACCAGTGGAGGGGGATGGCTTATATAGAGGACGCCAGGACCCCCGCCAGCCCACGTAGAGGAGGGTTGAAGTACATTAAGGCCGTGCGTTACTGGTAACGCCCTACATAAAGTGTCATCATGACCATTAGGACTACTTAATTACCGACCGTTTCGATACATCATAGATCTTGAACTTCTGATGGTCGAGTGTGTCTTCATGGTCGAGTGTCTTCTAGCCGGTCGAGTGGAGTCTCCCTCGGTCGAGTGGAGCTTCTCTTGGTCGACTGGAATGTAGCTTCGTATGATGATGTCCTTGGGTATGGTATCCTATATAGGTCTATGACCCTACCCTAGGT